>NW_023269693.1:0-30366 GCF_004353265.1 Vitis riparia | reverse complement strand
TCCTGAGCTGTTCATAGTATCTTGAGTCATGAGCTCACAACTTAGAGTCATTCATCTCATCCACCACCCTTAGCTCATGACACAAATCATTCATATCATCTACATCCCTAAGTTGCTCATAGCATCTAGAGGCCTTAGCTCATGGGATATCAAGTCATTCACGTCATTCACAATTCTTAGTTGTTCAAAGCATCCATAGCCTTAAGCTCATGACCTAGAGTGGCACATATCATCCATAACCTTAAGCCGTTCATAGCATCTAAAGCCCTAAGCACACGACCTAGAGTCGTTCATGTCATCAACAACCCTAATTTGTTCATAGCATTTAGATCCCTAAGTGATTCCGTGTAAATCCAGTCGGGTTATTTAATCAAAAACATTTATAAAACCTATGACCTCATACTAGTGTAGCAAAGCTACTATAGTAAAGTGGCTCTAGGGTCGAACTCTGGGATGGGTTTTCATTCTACCAGTGATATAATCATGATTAGAAATTGAATTTAATGATTTCCTTTATCAAAAACTTAAAGTTTAAAAGAAAATAAAATTTGTTTTGAAAGTGTTTGAAACTAAATTAACATAAACTAATTAAAAATGGAAGAAAGAAAGTCTCCCAGAGCTAAGGGCTGCTAGGATCAAGTTCAGAATGCAAAGTGGAAAATTCCGGATTTTTTTCCTCGCATTGGGGATTTAACCTATAGTTATTTCCCGAACCGGTATAGGTTTAACAATGAAGATTTAATCCATAAAAAGTCAATATAAATGGTAGTCAAGGTCCATTAATGGCTTTAGACACTATGGGTCTTCACCTTGAACCACTTTCCAATGGCTCGTACATGATAACTAATGGACTGATATGGATCTAGCAATAAGCATCCACAGAGACCTGAAGCTTACCATGTATTGGCCATTCAAAGTGATTCTAGGGGATTTAAAGCAAAACTTTGGATTTAAAAGCCATTTATGAACTCCAAATACCTGCATTTAATGCACGAGAGTTTTCCACCTTTGCATCTGGACTTTTCACCTAGCTTTCTTCACTCCAAGAAACTATAAGTTTAGCCTCTCATCCTCTGAGAAAACATCCTCAGAGGTTGTTTGGCTTCCAAGAAAAAGAAAATAGTAAAGAGAAAAGGAAAACGAGAGAGCTCTATTTTTCACTAAGTGTAAAACATAACATATATGGCGAGAGATGATTTCCACCCCTCTTATAGTATTTACAAAAGCCAGGCTTGTGATTGGCTTGTTACAAGGATAAGAAAGGAATTTACATAAAAAAATACATAAGAAAAGATCTAAAGTGGAGTCGGAAAAAACAGAGGAAAATTCGCACCACGCATGGGCTGTGCGAATTTGGAAGGTGTTGTGCGAATTTCGCACAACTTGGAGGTGTTGTGCGAATTTCGCACAAGCCTGGAGCAGTTGTCTTTCTAAGACCATATCTTCCTCATTTCAGCTCCAAATCGTACATGGTTTGAAGCGTTAGATTCTTGACTTCCTGAGCTTTGAAATGGTATATATTATGTAGAAAATGGACTTCGGAAAGTACTCCAAAAGTGCAAAAGAAGACTGCAGCTGCTGTCCTCTGTTTTCTTCACTTTGCTTACTTTTCCTCTTTGCTTCTCTCCTTTACTTGGCTTGTCTTAATGATCCAAAAAGCTGTCAGAACACTAAAACTAGCCACAAATATGATTAGAAGTCATTCCTAGGTCCTTAACATGCCAATTGGAATAAAGATGGAGAATTACTACACAAAAGTGCTTAAAACATAATGACTTAAAGGTGTAAAATAACACTTTTTGGGTAGTAATCACTAAGCCCACGACTTGAAATCTTTCATGTCATTTATAGCCCTAAGCTTTTCATAAAATCTAGAGCCCTAAGATCATGACCTGAAGTCATTCATGTCATCCCTAGCCTTAACTTTTCATAGTATTTGAAGCCTTGAGCTCATGACCCGGACTCATTCATGTCAACCACAACCCTGAGCTGTTATAGCATCTAGAGCCCAAAGCACACCGCTCAGAGTTGTTCATGTCATCCATAGCCCTAAGTTATTCATAGCATCTAGAGCCCTGAAATTCCCAACCTGAAGTAGTTCATGACATCCACAACACTGAGTTGTTCATAGCATCTAGTGCCCTAAGCTCACAAATCGAAGTCGTTAATGTAATACAAAAAGTTGAGTTGTTCATAGCATCTAGAGCCCTCAACTCATGACCCAAAGTCGTTGATGTCCACCACAGCCTTAATTTGTTCATAGCATTTAGAGCCCTGAGCTAACGACCATGAGTCATTCATGTCATCAATAGGCCTGAGTTGTTCATAGCATCTAGAGCTTTAAGTCCACAACCCAAAGTTGTTCATGTCATACATATCCATGAGGGTTTCATAGTATCTTGAGCCTTGAGCTCACGACCTAGAGATATTCATGTCATCCATAGCTCTAAGTTATTTATAGCAACTAGAGCCATAGGCTCACGACCAAGAATCATTAATATCATCCTCAACCATGAGTTGTTCATAACATCTTGAGGCTTGACCTCACAACATCCCCAGTTGTTCATATCATCCACAACTTTGAGTTACTTATAGCATCTGGAGCCTTGAGCTTACAACCCTGAGTCGTTCATGTCAACTATAGCCTTGAGTTGTTCATTGTATCTAGAACTGTGAGCTCACGACCCAGAGTCTTTCATGTCATCCATAACCCTCAACTCATGATGTAGAATCATTCATATCATCCACAACCCCAAGTTGCTCTTAGCATCTAGAGGCTAGAGCTCACAGGATCCCAATTTGTTCATATCATCCATAATGTTGAGTTGTTCAAAGTAACCACAACCTTCAGCTCACGACTTAGAGTAGCACATATCATCCAAAGCCTTAACTTGTTCATAGCATCTAAAGCCGATGCGACTCATGGTAGCTTAGCTTTAAAGGCGTATCAACAAAATTTATACCTTAGATACTATTACTAAAGTAGCCAAGCTACTATAGCATAGTGGTTCTAGGATCGTTCACTAGGAAGGGTTTTCGCAAACACAAGTGATATTCAAATTAGGAAAATAGGTGATTTTCTTATGGATGTTAGCTTTAAAAGAAGATGTAAATGTTTTAGAAAGATTTAAACTAATTTAAGCTAACATTAAAGACTAAAATGAAAGGGTGTAAAAACAAGTTTCTCAAAGATAGGATAGCTATGCTCTGGCTCTTATGCAAATTGGAAATCTCAAGATAGGCTCCTCGCGTTGGGGTTGCAACTATGGTGATGCTTGCTTCCCGAACCGGTATGGATTTAGCAAATCAAGTTTTAATCCTTTAAAATGGCAAAACAGATGGTAGTGAATTTCATCAATGGTTATTTACCTTAGACTTCCTTTGAATGGCTCGTAAGAGATAACTAATGGTCTAAAGCCAAAAGCTTACCAAATATTGGCAACTCAAAGTCATTCCGGGTGATAAACTCACCTTTCAATGGCCATTGAAATTGGTTCTAATGGATTAATGCAAAACTTGGAATTGAAAACCTCACCTTCCAATAGCTCGTAGGAGATAACTAATGGATAGAAATCCAAAAGCTTATCAAGTATTGGCCGTTGGAAGTTGTCCAAAGGAAATAAAAACCAAACTTTGCATTAATGAACCATTAATGAAAAACGACTACCTTACCTTCCGGGTGCGAGAAATTTCCATGGGATTGCATCCAAGCCATCACATAACATCCATACTTTGAGAAACTTAAAAGGTTAGCCTCTCATCCTTGGGGATTTCATCCACCAAGGATGTTTGGCTACTAAGAAAATAAGAAAGAGAAGGAAAAACAGAGTATCTATATTTCTATATATGGGTATATTACATCTCTTCCATCAACGGATGCAAAGGAGTTTATATAGAGAAGTTTTTCCAACCTTCCTAGCTAAGAAATCTTATGATTGGTGGATTACAAGGAGAAGAATGGAAATTTATACAAAAATATCTAAAAGAAAAGATCTCGTGTGGAGTCGGCAAAACAGGGGAGGGGTGTGCGAAATTTTCGCACACCTGAAGGGGGTGTGCAAAACTCGCACACCATTCGCACACCTGAAGGGGGTGTGCGAAATTTTCGCACACCTGGAGCAGTTGTCTTCCGAAGGCCATAACTTCCTCGTTTCAGCTCCAAATTGTACACGGTTTGAAGCGTTGGATTCTTGACTTCTTGAGCTTTGAAATTATATATAGCATGTAAAAAATGGACTTCGGTAAGTGCTCCAAAAGTGCCAAAGAAGACTGAAGCTGCTGTCCTCTGATTTCCTCCTTGCTTCTCTTTGCTTTTCTTTGCTTTTCTTTGCTTCTCTTTGCTTTTCTTCTTTGGTTGGCTTGCTTTGGTGTAGCTAAAAGCTTGATTTAACTTGTACAAGTAGCTCCTCCATCATTTGGCATGCTTGAATTGATTCATAAGCTGATATAAACATGTAAACTTGCCACAAAATGGTTAAAACCAATTACTAAGGACCTTAATGAATTAATTGGGTTAAATGAATATGATTACTACTCAAAGGTGCTTAAAACCATTATAATTAGGTCTACAAAATAGCACTTTTTGGTAGTAATCAAAAGCCCTAAGATCATGACCTAGAGCCATTCATGGCAACCACAACCCTTAGCTATTCGTAGTATCTAGAGCCCTGAACTCATGACGAAGAGTCATTCATGTCATTCGTAGCCTTGTTTTATTCATAGCATCTAGAGCCCTAAGCTCAGGACATAGAGTCGTTCATGTCATCCAAAGTCATAAGCTATTCATAGCATCTCGAGTCTTAAGCTCACAACCTAAAGACATTTATGTCCATCACAACCCTGAGTTGTTCATAGTATCTAGATTCCTAAGCACATGACCTGAAGTTGTTCATGTCATCTACAACCATGAGTTGTTCATAGCATCTCGAGCCCTAACCTCACGACCTAAATTCGTTCAAGTCATCCATAACCCTAAGCTATTCATAGCATCTAGATCCTTGAGCTCTCGACCTAGAGTCTCTCATGACCAAGAATCGTTCATATCATCCACACTCCTAGGTTATTCGTACCATCTAGGGGCCTAAGCTCATGGGATCTCGAGCCATTCATATCATCCACAACCTTGAGTTGTTCATAGCATCTAGAGCCCTGAGCTAATGACCCAAAGTAGCTCATGTCATCGATAGCCTTAATATATTCCTAACATCTAGAGTGCTGAGGTCATGACCCAAAGTCATTCATGTCAATGGTAACCCTGAGTTGTTCATTGGATCTAAATCCCCGAGCTCACAACTTGAAGTCGTTCATGTTATCCACATACCTGAGCTATTCATAGCATTTAGAGTCATAGGCTCATGAATAAGAATCATTCATATCATCCACAACCCTGAGCTGTTTATAGCATCTAAAGGCCTGAGCTCATAGGATTCCAAGTTGTTCATGTCATCCACAAAGTTGAGTTGTTCATAGCATCCATAGCTTGAGCTCATGATCTAGAATAGCTCATATGATCCATAACCTTGAGTTGTTCATAGCATATAAAGCCTGGAGCTCATGAACTAGAGTCGTTCATGTTAACCATAGCCCTAAGCTATGCATGGGATCTATAGCCCTGAGCTCACGACCCAGGGTTTTTCAAGTCATCCACAACCTTAAGCTACTAATAACATCTAGAGTCCTGAGCTGTTGATAAGATCTAAAGCCATAAGCACATGAGCCAGAGTCGTTCATGTTCATCATAGCCTTGAGTTATTCATATCATCCTTAACCTTGAGGTGTTCATAGCAACTTAGGGCCTGAACTCATGGGATCTCAAGTCATTCATATCATCCACAACTCTAAGATTTTTGTAGCATCTAGAGCCCTAAGCTCACGACTCAAAGTGGTTCATGTCAACCACAACCTTGAGTTGTTCATAGTTTTTAGAGTCGTGAGCTCACGACTTGGAGTCATTCATGTCATGCACAACCTTAAGGTCATGACGTAAAATCATTCATATCATCTACATCCGTAAGTTGTTCATATCATTTAGAGGGCTGAGCTCATGGGATCATTACTCATTCATATCATCCATAATGTTGAGCTATTCAAAGCATCCATAGCCTTGAGCTCACGACCTAGAGTAGCACATATCATCCATAGCCTTGACCTGTTCATAACATCTAGATCCCTAAGATCACAACCTAGAGTCTTTCATGTCAACCACAACCCTGAGTTGTTCATAACATTTAGAGCCTTGAGCTCACGACCTTGATTCATTCATGTAATCCATAAGCTTGAGTTGTTTATAATATTTAAAGCCTTAGGCTCATGACCAAGAATTGTTGATATCATCCACAACCCTAAGCTATTCATGTCATATGGAGGCTTCAACCTATAGGATCCCAAGTCGTTCATATCATCCACAATCCTATGCTATTCATAACATCTACAGCCTTGAGTTAACTAATGGGAAAACCCAAATCTCTCTGTTTTTCAAGTCTGGATCAGGTTAGGAATATGCATAACTATCCTAGGTTTTTTCTAAATTCTATGCATAGTGAAAAAAATAACTTTTTTATACTTTAAAAGGATTTTGAAAGTGCTAAAAAAAAACCATTCCTCGAATTCAAATGTTTTTGAATCAAATCCACATGGTAAAGATGAAGATCGAAATCGTAGAAGTCTTGTAACCCCAAAGTCTTCTACTCGAACCTTGATCTTGGCACACTTTCATTGGGAAGGAAAAGAGGGTAGAGGTTATGGCTTTCTACCTCCCTGGATGGTGGAAGATAAAAGCTATAGAAACTCTAACCCTTAGGGGGTATTTATAGGGTTCCTAAGTGGGCTTAACTGACTTGAGCCCACATGGGTTTGGGTCACTTAATTTAACCTAAAATGAGTTATAATTGATTAATTAACCCAATAGGGCCGACTAATTAATCCCTTAATCCAATCTAGAGACCTTGTTCACCTACCCTTATGCAACCTTACGTAATTACCAAAACACCCTTCTGCACAAAACTGAACTTAGAGCCAATTCTCCCCTCATAACCCATGCAAACAAGGTATATGAGCTCAAAGTGAGGACCATTGATACCTATACGAATATTGGCTCCCTTAGAATCCAATTCTAAAGTTTATTCAACATCCCACTATAGCGAATCAACTGAACTCTAGTACCCTATGTAAATAACAATGAGACATGAAGTGCTCAGGTCCGTGACCTAGTATCCATTGTGTCCAGTCTCCCCATGAACTAGTGTCTGTAGTTTAACAAGGTGAAAGCTATCAGCCTTTCAAGACTACCTCTACCATCCTTGAGTTACAGATCACCCTATTATGTGTTCAATTGACATATCTTACCTCTTAAAGAGCCTATGTCAAGTTCCACTTAAGGAATTACTATGGCCATAGTTTCCATGAATACACCTCCTTAGGATCACTCAATGCGATACTCTATCTCAATCCCAAGAGATATCATAGTACCTTTATTGAGAATACCTATTGCTACCAGCTTCCATTAACAGTGACCCAATCCATAGGGAATATAAGATCAACTTACGATCTCACCCATAGGTTAAAGCCACTACTAACTTCAGCACAAGCTTAATATTCTCTCAAGGTTGAGAGACAATACAATGAAGCAACTTGGTAAAAATGCACCTAACTCATGTACAATGCAAAAAGGTTGAGGCAAGAATGCTCATAGAGTATAATACATGGAATAAGGATGGATACTAGTGAAACTGGAACATCATTAAATAAATAATGAATTCCAAATTTATTACATCATGTCATGCTTTTAAGGCCTTTATCCTAACACTAGAGCCCTTAGCTCATGACCTAGAGTAGTTCATGTCAACCATAGACTTGAGTTGTTCATATCATCTAGAGCCTTGAGCTCATGACCATGAGTCGTTCCTATCATCCATAGCCTTGAGGTGTTCATAACGTTTAGAGGTTGGTGCTCATGACCAAGAATCGTTCATATCTTCTAAAGCCTTGAGTCATTAATAGAATCTAGAGGGTTAAGCTCACAGGATCATGAGTTGTTCATATCATACATAACTTTGAGTTCGTTCATAGCATCTAGAGCACTTAGCTCATGACCCAAAGTAGTTCATGCAAACCATAACCCTGAGTTGTTCATAGCATCTAAAACCTTAAGCTCACGACCTAAAGTTGTTCATGTCATCCATGGCCCTGAACTATTCCTAACATCTAGAGCTCTGAGATTATGACCTTTGGTCGTTCATGTCATCCACAACCTAAAGCAATTCATAGCATCTAAAGCCCTGACCTCATAACCTAAAGTTGTTCATGTCATCCACAACCTTTAGCTATTCATAGCCTTTAGAGGCCTAAGTTCATAGGATCCCAAGTCATTTATATCATCCACAACTCCGAGTTGTTCATAAAATCTAGAGCCCTGAGTTCACAACTTTAAGTCATTCATGTCATCCAGAGCCCTGAGTTACTCCTAACCAAGAATCATTCATATCATCCACATCCTTCAACGATTGATAGCACCTAGAGGTTTGAACTCATAAGATCCCGAGTCGTTCATATCATTCATAACCTCAAGCAATTCATAACATCCAAAGCCATGAGCTCACGACATGGAGCCACTCATGTCATCCATAGGCCTATGCTATTCATAGCATCCAGAGCCCTAAGCTCACAAACCGAAGTTTTTAATGTCAACCATATACTTAATCTGTTTATATCATCTAGAGCCCTAAGATCACAACCTTGAGTAGTTCATGTCCTCTATAGCCCTAAGTTGTTCACAACATTTAGTGCCTTGTGTTCAAAACCAAGAATCGTTCATATCATCCAAAGCCTTAAGTTGTTCATAACATCTAGATGCCTGAGCTCACGGGATCCTAAATTGTTCATATCATCAATAACTTTGACTTATTCATAGCATCTAGAGCCCTAGGCTCACAACATGACATCGTTTATGTCATCCACATTCCTAAATTGTTCATAGCATATAGAACCTTGAACTCATGACTTGGAGTAGTTTAGGTCATCCATAGCCTTGAGTTGTTCCTAACATCTAGAGCCCTAAGTTCACGACCTTGAGACGTTCATATCATCCATAGTCGAGAGTTGGTCATAGCATCTAGAGCCCTAAGTTCACGACCTTGAGACATTCATATCATCCATAGTCGAGAGTTGGTCATAGCATCTAGAGCCCTAAGCTCACAACCTTGAGTTGTTCATGTCATTTAAAACCCTGAGTTGTTCATAACATTTGGAGTCTTCTCCTTACAACCAAGAATCGTTCACATCATCTGAAATCCTAAGCTGTTCATAGCATCTAAAGGCCTGAGCTCACGGGATCCCGAGTCATTCATATCATCCAAAACTATGAGTTATTCATAGCATCTAGAGCCTTGAGCTCACCACACGGATTCATTCATGTCATCGACATCCCTGAACTATTCATAGCATCTAGAGCCCTTAACTCATGACCTAAAGTCGTTCATGTCAACCATAGCCTTAAGTTGTTCATAAAAACTGGAGCGTTGAGCTAATGACCTAGAGTTGTTCATGTCATCCAGAGCCCAGAGCTCGCGATCTTGAGTCGTTCATGTCATCCACAACCTTAAGTTGTTCATAAAGCTCACGACCTGGAGTCATTCATGTTTTCACAGTCGTGAGCCATTCATGGCATCTAGAGGTCTAGGCTCATAGGATCTTGAGTTGTTCATATTATCCACAACTCTAAGCTATTCATAGAGTCTAAATCCTTGAGTTGTTCATAGCATCCAAAGCCCTAAGCTCATGACCTTCAGTTGTTCATGTCATCAACTGCCCTTAGTTGTTCATAACATTTAGAACCTTGGGCTCATGACTAAGAATCACAACCATGAGCTATTCATAGCACCTAGAGGCTTGAGCTTAAAGGCTCTCAAGTTATTCATATAATCCACAACCCTGAGCAGTTCATAGCATCCAAAACCATGAGCTCATGATGTGCATATTAACAACAACCTTGAGCTGTTCATAGCATCTAGAGCCCAAAGCTCATGACCTGGAGTCATTCCTGTTATCCACAGGCCTAAGTTGTTCATAACATCTAGAGCCCTAAGTTCACGTCCTTGAGTCGTTCATGTCATCCACAACCTCGAGTTGTTCATAACATTTAGCGTCATAGGCTCACGACTAAAAATCATTCATATCATCCTTTACCTTGAGCTGTTTAAAGCATCTAGAGACCGTAGCTCACTAGATGCCAAGTTGTTCTTATCATCCACGACTCTAAGTTGTTCATAGCATCTAGAGCTCTGAGCTGACAACATAGATTCATTCATGTAAATCACAACCCTAAGTTGTTCATAGCATGAAGAACCTTGAGCTAATGACCTTGAGTCATTCATGTCATTCATAACCCTGACCAGTTCATAACATTTAGAGCCTTGGTCTCACGACCAAGAATCATTCATATCATCCACTACCCTAAGCCATTCATAACTCTTAGAGGCTTGAACCCATAAGATTCAGAGTCATCCATATTATCCATAACCTTATGTTATTCACTGATTTTAGAGCGCTAAGCTTAAGATACAAAGTAACTCATATAATCCACAAGCCTGAGATGTTGATAGCATCTAGAGCCTTGAGCTCAAGATTCGGATTCATTCATATCGACCATAAACATGAGTTGTTCAAAGCATTTAGTGGCTTGAGCTCACGACATTGAGTTGTTTATGTCATCTACAGTCCTAAGTTGTTCATAAGGTTTAGAGCCTTAGGCTCGTGAACAAGAATCATTCATATCATCCACAACCCTGACTTGTTCATAGCATCCAAAGCCCTTAGCTCACGACCCAGAGTAGCTCATGTCATCCATAAGCCTGAGTTGTTCACATCATCTAGAGTTGTGAACTCATGGCCCAGAGTTGTTCATGTCATTCACAACCCTGAGTTATTCATAGCATCTAAAGCACTGAGCTCATAACCCGACGTTATTCATGTCAACCACTACCCTGAGTTGTTCATAGCATTTAAAGCCCTAAGCTCGTAACCCGAAGTTGTTTATGTCATCCATAACCCTAAGCTATTCATAACATCTAGAGCATTGGCCTCATGACTAAGAATCGTTCATATCATCCACAGCCTTGAGCTGTTCATATAACCTAGAGCCTAGAACTCAAGACCTAGATTTGTTCATGTCAACCACAACCCTTAGTTGTTCATTGCATCTAGAGTCGTAAGCTCATAGGATCCCAAGTCGTTCATATCATACAAAAAGTTGAGTTGTTCATAGTATGTAGTGCCTTGAGCTCACAACTCGAAGTAGCTCATGTAGTCCAGTGCCTTGATTTATTCATAGCATGTTAAGCCTTGAGATTACAACCTGGATTCGTCCATGTCAACCACAGTTCTGAGCTGTCTATAGTATTTAGAATATTGAGCTCCCAAACCGGAGTCGTTGATGTCATCCATAACTATGAGCTCATGATGTAAAGTCGTTCATATCATTTACAACCCTAAGATTTTCATAACATGTAGAGGCTTGAGCTCATGACCCAAAGTTGTTTATGTCAACCATAACCTAGAGTTGTTCATAATTTGTAGAGCCTTGAGCCCACAACCCAAAGTCATTCATGTTATCCATAACCTTAAGCTTTACATAGTGCTTAGAATCCTAAGCTCACGACCTAGAGTCATTCATGTCAACCAAAGCCCTAAGTTGCTCATAGCATCCAAACCCTTGAGCTCACGACCTAGAGTCATTCAAGTCATCTACATTCTTGAGTTGTTCATAGCATTTAGAGCCATGGATACATGACCAAGAATCTCTCATATCATCCACACCACTGAGTTGTTGTCATCATCTAGAGGCCTAAACTCACATGATCTAGAATCTTTCATATCATCCACAACCTTATGCTATTTCAAGTCATCCATAGTCTCGAGCTCTTCATAGCATCTAGAGCCCTAAGCTCATAAACCAAATTCTTCATGTCAACCACAGCCTTGAGCTTGACCTCATGACCCAGAGTCATTCACGTCATCCATAGCTCTAAGCTATTCATAGCATTTAGAGCCATTGGCTTAGGACTAAGAATCATTAATGTCATCCTCAACCCTGAGTTGTTAATAGCATCTAGAGGTGTGTGCTCATGGGATCTTGAGTCATTGACACCATCTACAACGTTGAGTTGTTCATAGCATCCATAGGCCTGAGCTCATGACCTGGAGTAGCTCATATCATCCACAACCCTGAGTTGTTCATAACATCTAGAGCCTTGAGATCACGACTCAAAGTCATTGATGTCAATCATAACCTTGAGTTGTTCAAAGTATCCAAAGCCCTAAGCTCACGTTGTAGAGTCGTTCATGTCATCCACTGCCCTAAGCTCATGACATATAATAGGTTATATCACCAATAGTCCTGAAATGTTCTTAGCATCTAGAGGTTTGAGCTCATGGGATTCCGAGTCATTTATATCATAAACAACACTGAGCTATTCGTAGCATCAATAGCCCTAAGCTCACAACCTGGAGTAGTTCATGTCATCCAAAATCTGAAGTTGTTCATAACATCTAAAGCCTTGAGCTCTCGACCCGGAGTCATTCATGTCAACCACAACCTTGAGTTGTTCATAGTATCTAAAGACCTAAGCTCACGAACCAGAGTCATTCATGTCATCCACAACCCCGATTTATCCATAGCATCTAAAACCCTAAGCTCACGACCTGGTGTTGTTCACATCAACAACAGCCCTAAGTTGTTCACAACATTCAGAGCCTTAAGCTCATGACCCGAAGTCATTCATGTCATGTATAACCCTGACCTATTCATAGCATTTAAAGCCATATGCATATGACCAAGAATCATTCATATCATCCATACCCCTAAGCTTTTCATAGCATCAAGGGGCCTGAACCTTTCAGATTCATAGTCATTCATATCATCCACAACCTTGAGTTGTTCATAGCATCCAAAGTCCTAACCTCATGACCAAGAGTCATTTATTTCATGCACAACCCTAAGCTATTCATAGGATTTAGAGTCATTGGGTCACAACCAAGAATTGTTCATGTCATCGTCAGCCTTCAGTTATTCATAGCATTTAAAGGCCTTAGATCATAGGATCTTGAGTCTATCATATCATCCAGAACTCTGAGTTGTTCATAACATCTAGAGCCCTAAGCACATGACTTGAAGTTCTTCACGTCAACCACAACCTTAAGCTGTTCATAGCATCTAAAGCGTTGAGCTCACGACCTGGAGTCATTCATGTCATCCATAGCCCTAAGTTGTTCATTGCATTTAGGAACATAGGCTCCCAACCAAGAATCATTCATATCGTCCTTAGCCCTATGTTGTTCATAATATCTAGAGGCCTTAACTCATAAGATCCCGATTTATTCACATCATCTATAACTCTGAGTTGTTCATAGCATCTAGAGCCTTAAGCTCATGACCAAATTCATTCATGTCAACCACTACCTTAATATGTTCATAGCATATAGAGCCTTGAGCTCATGACCCAAAGTTGTTCATGTCATCCACAACCATGAGTTTTTCATAACATTTGGAGCCATGGGCACACGACTAAGAATCGTTCATATAATCAACACTGATTCATGCCTAATTGGTGTCTCAGCTGATTCGTGTCCAGCTGGTGCTCCTTGATTGAGGGATTAATCAACAAAATTTATAACCTATTACACCATATACTAGGGTAGCAAAGACAAAGCTACTATAGCATAGTGGCTCTAGGATCGTTCACTGTGATGGGTTTTCACTTCACAAATGATATTAATTCAAAGCTAAATTGGTGCCTTTTCATTTCAAGGTTAGCTTTAAAAGAAAACATAAAGATGTTTGAATGAAAAAGGAAAGGTTTTAAGCTAACCAAAAGTAGTAACTGATTTTACTTATAAAGAAAAGTGTTTCTTGGAGTTTAGATCACTAGGCTCAGATTCATCATACAAAAAGGAGAGTTCCGGTCACTTGTTTCTTTTCCTCGCATTAGAGAATTAACATATAGTTCCTTCTCCAATCGGTGTTGTACAGATGCTTCCCATTAATGGGTTCAAACACTAAATCCCTCTCACTGATGCAACTTACAATGGCTCATACCTCTCACCTAGCACTTGCCATTCAAGGTGATCTTTAACCTTGGATTACCCGTCAAAAGCTCGCAAGAGATAACTAATGGATGTCTCCTTGGAGTCCAAAAGCTTACCAAGTGTTGGCTATTCTAGAAAATCCTACCTTCAAGTCACCTCCTAGAGGCTCGCAAGGGGTAAACTAGTGAATCTCCATGGATGGAGATCACTTGCCTTACCAAGTGTTGGCCCAGGTGATTTAAAGGTGTTTTAAGTTAACTAAAAAGATAAAAACCATCAACGGGTCACACTTTCTCTTCATTAAAAACTAAAACAACAAAACTTCCAATTTATGCATGTGGAAACTTACCCGGTTACCTTAGCTCCAAGAGACAAAGAGCCTAGCCTCTCATCCTCTGAGGAAAAATCCTCAGAGTTTGTTTGGCTAGAAAGAAAAAAAAAATGAAAGAGAAGACAAGAATATATAGGAAAAATAGAGCAAGTGCTCTGTTCGTTGCTTATATATATGATATCTATGATGGATTCTCCTGGAACAACCTCCTCCGAGAGTCCTCCTGAGAGTTTATATAGGAAGGTAATTTACCCTTCCTTGGATACTTCCTAACTAAGGAATTACATGAGTGGCTGAATACAAGGAGAAAATGGAAATTTAGACACAAAAATATCAGAAGAAAAGATCTAAAAGAGTCGGTGCACAACTATCGGGAAGCTTCAGGACCGTTTCGCAGGTGAAAATGAGGTCTGCGAGATTTTGCAGATGTACAAAAAGGGCTGCGAAATTTCTTTGCAGCAAAAGGCTGATTCAACACCTTTGTGAAGCTGGCTTACATCTTGTGGTGTTTGGCTTCCATCGCGGCGTGAAACTTCAGGGGAAATCCATAGCACTGTGCAAAAAGGCTGCGAAATATCTCGCAACAAAATGGTTATTTCGCAGCACTTTTCTGAAGCCTTCCTTCAGCTTGGAGTGATTGGATTCCAATGGCTGTAACTTCCTCATTTCAGCTCCAAATCATGCACCGTTTGAAGAATTGGATTCTTGACTTCCTGAGCTTTGAAATGGTATATAGAATGTAGAAAATAGACTTCGGGAAGTGCTCCAAAAGTGCGAAAGAAGACTGCAGCTGATGTCCTCTGTTTTCTTCTTTGCTTTTCTCCTCTTTGCTTCTCTCCTTGCATACTTTGAACGACTTTGGCAAAGGGCTATGGAGCTCCAAATCTTGGTTCTTCATGAATTTGAGCTCTTCATTGCTTTGCCATGGATTCCAAATAACTCTCCTCAATCTCATAATGCTTTGGTGATCAAAATACTAACAAAAACACCAAAACTTACACATTTTGATTAGAATTGATTGAAAGGGGCCTTAACATGCTAATTGGGTTAAAAGGCACTAACTACTACTCAAGAGTGTTTAAAAGGATTAATTATAAGCTATCAAATAGCACTTTTTGAGTAGTAATCAAACACCTCTAAGCTTTTCATAGCATTTAGAGGCCAGAGCTCACAAGATCCGTAGTTGGTCATATCATCCACAACACTGGGTTGTTCACAGCATCCAAAGTCCTAAGCTTATGACCAAGATTCGTTCATGTCATGCACAATCCTAAGTTATTCTTAGTATTTACCGTGATAGGCTCACAACCAAGAATCGTTCATATCATCCTCAAACTTGAGTTGCTCATAGCATATAGAGGTCTAAGATTATGGGATCCCAAGTCACTCATATCATCCACAACTCTAAGTTACTCATAGCATCTAGAGCCCGGAGCACATAACTCGAAGTCCTTCATGTCAATTACAACCCTGACCTATTCATAGCATCTAGAGTCCTCAGCTCACGGCCTACAGTCATTCATATCATCCACAACCGTGAGTCATTCATAACATTTAAACTCATAGGCTCATGACCAAGAATCGTTCATATCATTCTTACCCCTAAGTTGTTTATAGCGTCTAAAGGCCTTAAATCATAGGATCCTGAGTTGTTCATATCATCCAACACTTTGAGTTGTTCATAACATCAAAGCCTTAAGCTCATAACCCGGAGTCATTCATGTCAACCACAACTTGAGTTGTTCATAGTATTTGAAGACCTGAGCTCACGACCCAAAGTTGTTCATGTTAACCACTACCCTTAGGTGTTCATAGCATGTACAATCTTGAGCTCATGACTTGAAGTCATTTATGTCCACCACGACCTAGAGCTTTTCATAGCATCTAAAGCACTTAGCTCATAACTCAAAGTTGTTCATGGCAACATAACCTTGAGATGTTCATTATATCTAGAGCTCTAAGCTCATGACCTGAAGTCATTCATGTCATCCACAGCCCTAAGCTCATGACATAGAATCATTCATATCATCCATAACCCTGAGTTATTCATAGTATCTAGAGGCCTAAGCTCTTGGGATCCTGAATCATTCATATCACCCACAATGTTAATTTGTGCATAGCATCTAGAGCTCTGAGCTCATGATCCACAGTTATTCAAGTCAACCATAGCTTTGAACTACTCATAGTATCTAAAGCCCCGAGGTCACGACCCGTAGTTGTTCATGTCATCAATAGCCTTGAGATGTTCATAGAACTTAGAGCCTTGAGCTCATGACCAGGAGTCGTTCATGTAAACCACGGTCCTAAGCTGTTCATAGCATCTAGAGCCCTAAGCTCAAGACCCAGAATCATTGATATCATAATATTCATTGCATCTAGAGTCCTAAGCTCACAACTCGAAGTCATTCATGTCAACCATAGCTCTGTGTTGCTTATAGTATCTAAAGCCCTAAGCTCACGACCCTGAGTTGTTCATGTCATCCATAGCCCTGAGTTGTTCATAACATTTAGAGCCCTAAGCTCACAATCGGGAGTCGTTCATGCAGACCACAACCTTCGGCTATTCATAGCATCTAGAGCCATAAGCTCACAACCCATAATCATTCATTTCATCCATCGCCTTCTGCTATTAATTCCATCTAGAGACCTGAGGTCACAACTCAGAGTCATTCATGTCAACCACAACCCTAAGTTATTCATAGCATCTAGAGCCCTATGCTCATGACCCAAAGTTGTTCATGTCATCCACAACCCTGAGTTGTTCATAACAT
This sequence comes from Vitis riparia, assembly GCF_004353265.1. Lineage (NCBI taxonomy): Eukaryota > Viridiplantae > Streptophyta > Magnoliopsida > Vitales > Vitaceae > Vitis > Vitis riparia. The sequence continues at coordinate 13,185 of NW_023269693.1, read as the reverse complement.
TTAGACTCAAAGGCTCGAGACCAAGAATCATTCATATCATCCTTAACTCTAAGTTGTTCATAAAATCTAGAGGCCTTGGTTCATAGGATCCCGATTCATTCATATCATCCACAACTCTGAGTTGTTTATGGCATTTAGAGCTCCGATCTTATGACTCAGAGTCATTCAAGTAAACCTTAACCCTGAGTTGTTCATAACATCTAGAGCCCTAAACTCAAGACCAAGAGTCATTCTTGTCAACCACTAGCCTAAGTTGTTCATAGCATCTGGATCCATAAGCTCACGACCAAGAGTAATTCATGTCCAATACAACTTAGAGCTTTTCATAGTATCTAAAGCCATGTGCTCACAACCTGAAATCATTGATGTTAACCACAACCATGAGTTGTTCATAGCACTTAGAGTCCAGAGCTCACAACTTAGAGTCATTCATGTCATCCACAACTCTGAGCTTTTGATGGCATCTAGAGTCCTAAGCTAATGATCTAGAGTAATTCATGTCAACTATAGACCTGAGTTGTTTATAGCATTTAGACTCATAGGCTCACAACCAAGAATCTTTGATATCAATTTCAGTCCTTAGTTGTTCATAGCATCTAGAGGCCTAAGCTCATAAGATCTCGAGTCGTTAATATCATCCACAACTCTCAATAGTTCATAACATAAACTTTGATTGAAAAAGGACTTGTTCTAAGCTAACTAAAAAGAAAGTAATGGAAATTACTTATGAAGGAAAGCATTCCTTGGAGTTCCTCATGCAAAAATAGAGCTCCGGTCACTTAAATCTTTTCCTCGCATTAGAGAATTAACATATAGTTAATTCTCTAATCGGTGTTGTACAGATGTTTCCCTTTAATGGATTTCAGCACTAATTCCCTCTCACTGATGCAACTTGCAATGGCTCATGCCTCTCACCTAGCATTTACCATTCAAGGTGATCATTAAGCTTGGACTTCCCTTCTCAAGCTCGCAAGAGATAACTAATGGATGTCTCCTTAGAGTCCAAAAGCTTAGCAAGTGTTGGCAATTCTAGAAAATCCTACCTTCAAGTCACCTACCAAAAACTCACAAGAGATAAACTAGTGCATCTCCATGGACGGAGATCACTTGCCTTACCAAGTGTTGGCTCAGGTGAGTTGAAGGTGTTTTAAGTTAACTAAAAACATAGAAATCATTAATGGGTCACACTTTCTCTTCATTAACGGCTGAAGCAACAAAACTACCAATTCTTGCATTTGGGGCCTTACCTGGCAACCTTAGCTCCAAGGAACTAAAAGCCTAGCCACTCATTCTCTGAGGAAACATCCTCATAGCTTGTTTGGCTAGTAAGAAAAATTAAATATAATATACAATCAAAACGAGAAGGTAAGGCAAAGCAAAGGCTTTGTATTTTACTTCATTTCAAAACTATACAAAGGATGTCTCTGAGAACAAGTTCCCCGACATCTTCCTATAATGGAAATTACAAACATTATATAAGAGGCTATTTACCCTTTGTTCTTGCTTAAAGACTAAGGAATCCTATGATAGGTGGATTACAAGGAGAGAATGGGGATTTAGACATCAAATATCTAAAGCAAAAAATCTAAAAATGTCGGTCGCAAATATCGGGAAAAACCCAGGAGAATTTCGTAGCCGTGCAAGATGGCTGTGAAATTTCACAAGCTGAAGGACACCATTTCGCAGCCATCCTCTTGTGATTTCGCACCCAAAGGCTATTTTCGCAGCCCGCGAAATTGGCCTTCAGCTTGGTGTGATCAGCTTCCAATGGCACTAACTCCTTCATTTCAGCTCCGAATCCTATACCATTTGAAGCATTGGATTGCTGACTTCCCGAGCTTCAAAACAACATATAGTATGCATAAATTGAGCTCCAGGAAGTGCTCCAAAAATGGCTGAAAGTGGCTGTCATTTTGAATGCATCATGGTAGATTTCTCTCTTTGCTTTCCCTCCTTTCATTCATAATTTGCTTATGGCAAAGGACTCCAAAGCTTCAAAGCTTTGGTTCTTAATGTTAATGAGCTTCCAATTGCTTTGCCATAGATTCCAAAGAACTCTCCTCAATCTCGGATTGCTTTTGTGATCAAATTACTAACAAAAACACCAAAACTTACACAATTTGATTAGAAATGATTGCAAAGGTCCTTAATATGTTAATTGAGTTAAAAGGTAATAACTAATACTCAAAACTGTTTAAAAGAGTTAATTACAAGCTATCAAATAGCACTTTTTGAGTAGTAATCACTCCCCCTGACTAACATATTGCTAGTCCCTTGGCAATAAAGGAGAGAAAACGTACTAAAAATTAATATACTTTACAAGATCATGCTTATCACTTCAAAAATTTTTAAGTGGCATGATGATCAAACTCTCACATGAAACATTAAAAAAATATAAACTCAAATTTCAACCAAGAGTTATCAAATACCTTGCTAATCACAATTCATAAAGAGAAGGCATTATGCAAATTGAAGCTTTAAAATCATTTCCACTTCCAAAGGACCAAACCCTACTCTTCCACAAAAATCTAAGTGTTAGTTGATAGTTTCTGAATATAGTATGGTGAACTAATCTCTCCCCCCAACCTAGCTCTTTTTCAACACTTAGCAAACTGACCAAATTTAATAAGCTAAGAACGCACCCTTTTGTTTCACAATTTTTTTTCATTGTAGGAGTACGAGGCTTAAGGGTATTCTTTTCTAAATTGTCCATGTAACGGGGGTCCATCGATGACTCCTAACCAATGAAGGTTTAGGGCATCAAGCTTTAAGGATCTTTTAACCACTAACTCCTCGGATTTTACCCCAGACTTTTGAGAATGAATTTTAATACCCAAGCACCTACAGTATGCTAAACTCCACCTATTCACCCTTGTAACGAGCATTGAGGTCGGTGACTCCCAACCAATAAAGGCTTAAGGCACCAGGTTTTAAAGATTTTCACCATATACCCCTCAGACCTTGCTCGGGTTTCAAGGCAAGCAAACATTTTTCTTTCTTTTTTTTTTTTTTTTTTCTTCAAAGACTCATTGGCCTTTTATAAGGTGTCCCAACACTATTAAAATAAGGTCAAAGGTACCAAGTCTAAATTTTCCTAAGTCAACAGGGAAATAGTTTTTCATCTTATAATCGGAATCTATTGTGCACAGTGTGTGAATAACTTAAAGTGGAAGAACTAAGCTTGAATTCAATAGAAGTTTCAACAATTCATCAACTTTAGTAAGCATAATACAAACTCTAAGTCAAGTGAAAAACAAAAATTTAATTTCTCTCATTTCAATTTGAAATTTTTTCCTTAATAACCATGGAAAGTAGAATAAAAACTTTAAAAATTTTAAAATTAAACAAAAATAAACTAAATTACCAAAATAACTTAGCATAAATAACAAAAACTTCCTTCCTCAACTCTCCCCCCAACCAAGCTGAACATTGTCCTCAATGTGGCATGAGCGATTGAGATTATAGGGAGGAAGTGGTACCTCCTGAGTGATATCAATTTTGAGTATTGATTGGAGAAACCACATGTTACAAAAACAATAAAAGATATGAGTAGAGAAAATAAAATAAAATAATGCTAAGAGTGATAAAAAAAAGTGATAGATTTGTATTACTTCATTTGATGAAAATACAAAAAGAGAACAAGTAATACAACTAATCCTAATATATGAAATATCAAAATGATGGGATTTCAAGTGCTACTATGATAAGGAAAACATAAAGGAAATACATAATCGAAATATATAAAAAAGAAACTATGAAAATGATCAGATGGTGTCTGGAGGATGATGTGGAGATGATGGCTCAACTGCCTCTGCCTCTCCTGTAGTAGGCTCCTCAGGAGGCATAGTCTGCTCTACGAAAGAAGGGACCTGTGCTGGCTCTGGTGAGATAGGAATGGCATGCTTAGGAGTCGATAGAATACCCTAAATGATGTTGAATCTTCCTCAGGATGGCAGTGTGCTGGGTCTGAATGATGATAATCGGCTCCTGATGAGCACGAAGAGCTGTCATCTGCTGAGTGAGGATGCTTTGAGAAGTGGCCAATGCCTAGAAAGTGTGGCATAGGCCTCTATACTCGATAATGGGTATAGCAATCCTAGGCTCAAATGAAGGAGATGGCTCTGATATGGATGGAATAATAGGGGACGTCTATGGTGTGGCCTGAGGAGCAGAGGGTGCAACCTCAGGTATAGGCTCTATAGAGGCCACTGCAGGGGCAGGTGGCGGAGTGTCAGCTGGTATCTCAACTGGCTCCGGCTGGTCTGGATGCTCTAGTCCAGTTGGGGCTCCCTAGTTTGCACCATAGGCTGTCATACTCATCCATCCGTCGAGAGTGAATATCTCTCGACAAATGCATCTACGCTGAAGCTAAGGCTCTACTGGGTATCCCAAATGCTCCAGAATATGGCATAACAATCTGGGGAAGAGAAGTGGAATAGCATCTGCTCGGAGTAGCTTCTTCCTATGGACCTTCTCTTCAAAGTACAGAAGAGCGGCCATGATGAGATGATGAGGGCCAAAGAAGTATCCCTCAGATATCCTAAACAATGCCTCTAGTAAAACTCCTCTCCTCTGCACCCAATGCTGAAGTGGAAAGATGTTATGGCGCAGGAGTGCATCAATGAAAAACATGCTGGGAGGGAGCTCCTTCCTCAAGATATAGTGGCGTGAGGATGCCCCTTTGGACAGAGTATGAACTATGTCGCTCTGTGTAGGATGAGTCCAGACTCGAAAATCCTCTGGACGTGTTGGCTCATAAGGAATATGGAGTGCCTCTGCTATATATCGGGCTCCCAGAATACCATGACGTCCGTCTATGGTGAAGTGGATGACTGTAGGATCCCAGACCTGGTTTGTGGTCATGGACTGATAGAAGTCCAATGCCACGCGGGGATAGAAAAAATCCCTGGGAGTCAACAAGTGCTCCATATGATACCTTTGTAGCAGACGGAAGGAATCCCTGAGCTTAGGCTGAAGTCTAAAAGTGGTTGTGTCAAAAGAGAGTTCGGAGTGGAATGGCCTTGCCCTGCAATCCAAATTTCCTTCAATTGGTGGCTATGTAACCATGGGGCGTCTGATAACTACCTCAGGAGTCATGCCTGAGGGAATCTGAGACTCTTGGGCTGGTGGCTGAGATGGCTGAGGCTTTTTGACCGGTGGTGGAGATGGTCGAGGCTCTGATTCAGGCTCTAAAACCTTGGCTTTCTTCTTTGGGGAACCGGTACCTGACTTTTGGCCTTTGGAAGAGCTCACACTGGCCATGGTAAGTGACCTCCTTGTGTTATAACGCCTGGGTGGAGGACTGATGGGTACGTCCTCAATCGGAGGTGGGACAACTCATGGCCGCAGAGGCTCGGATATGGAGCCTTGGACAAGTATGTCTCTTGGGATTCTCAGGCAAGTCGATGGGGATGAGGACTTAGCTCGTCGAGTACTAACCATGGTTGTGTTGGAGAAAACGACCGAAGGTGCGCGCAGCTTGCTCAGGCGGAGGGGGGGCAGACGGGAGTTGCTCTGGTTTGGCTCCTCTTGGTACCTTTTTGAAGTTCAAATGATCGGTTAGAATAGAAAATAGAGAATTTATAACCTTTAAAAAGGATGCCAAGGGACGCTTTTCATTTTCGTAGTAGGGGGGCAATTTCGTAGAGGGTACGGAGTTGCGAAATGGCACTCGTGTGCCAAGGGGTGGTTTAGCAGCTGCGAAACCACCTGCGAAAGGGGGGCTCGGCTGCGAAAATGGGGATTTTTAGGCGTGGAGGATTTCCCAACCGTTTCGCAACTGCGAAATAAGAAGGGGGGGGGGGGTCTATGAAATGGAGTTCGTGTGCCAAAGGGGTGTTTCATAGTTGCGAAAATTTTTGCAAAGGGGGGCATGGGGCTGTGAAATTATTTCGTAGCCAAGGGCCATTTTCGTAGGGCCCATTTTTAGGTTACGAAATTTCGCAGACCATTGCTTTTCCTTGCTTTTGAGCTCCTCTTGATTCCTAGCTTCCTTCTTTCAATTTCTTTGCAATTCCTCCTGATTTTGATCATTCTAAAAGATTAATTTACATATAAATAACACAATTTAAGACCAAAATTAAAACCAAAACAATTTACAAAGCTTATAAATTAACACAATTAAACAAAAAATATGGACTTTGGTGAAACCAAGTCCATCTAACCCTTCTCTTATTAGGCTTTTTGTGGCTCAAGGAGGTTGATTTCCTCATTTTCTTGCTTGAATGGCTCAATGAATGGCTTGAGATGATGACCATTGACTTTAAAGATGTCTGTGCCATTGGAATTCAGTAATTCCACCACTCCATTAAGATGCACCTGGTGAATAATGAAAGGACCTATCCACCTTGATTTGAGCTTCCCAGGAAAGATATGGAGCCTTGAGTCATAGAATAAGACTCTTTGTCCTTTTCGGAATTCTTTGTTGGAGATTAATTGGTCATGCCACCTCTTCATCCTCTGTTTTGCAACTTTAGAATTGATGTAAGCATCATTTCTTAATTCCTCCATCTCATTAAGGTCTAAGCACCTCTTTGCCCCGGCTTTGATCAAGTCCATGTTTAACCTCTTGATTGCCCACCAAGCCTTATATTCAACTTCCATAGGGAGATGGCAATGTTTGCCATAGACTAGGCGATAGGGAGACATACCAAGAATAGTCTTGTAAGCTGTTCTATATGCCCATAATGAATCATGAAGCTTAATAGACCAATCTTTTCTGCTCATGATCACCACTTTCATCAATATGTTCTTGATTTCCCTATTTACTAGCTCCACTTGCCTAGAAGTTTGAGGGTGATAAGGTGTAGCTACCTTATGCTTCACTCCATACTTGGCTAATAGAGTTTCAAAAGGTTTGTTGCAAAAATGAGTACCTTCATCACTGATTATGGCCTTGGGCACCCCAAATCTTGAGAAGATGTTCTCCTTAAGAAATTTTAGAACCACCTTGTGATCATTGTGTTTACAGGGGATTGCCTTAACCCATTTAGTAACATAGTCCACCCCCACCAAAATATAAGAGTTACCAAAAGACATTAGGAAAGGTCCCATGAAGTCAATACCCCAAACATCAAAGAGATAAACTATTAGGATGGGGTTCATGGGCATTTGATTTCTTCTTGTAAGCTTCCCGAGCCTTTGGCATCTATCACAACTCCTACACATGGTGTGGGCATCTTTAAAAAGTGATGGCCAAGTAAGCCCTAATTGCAACACCTTCATGTTTTCTGAGAGGCAAAGTGGCCTCCACATGCATTCTCATGGCAATGGCTAAGGATTCCTTGTTGCTCTTATTCAAGGACACACTTCCTTATTATCTGATCTGCATAATACTTGAAAAGAAAAGGCTCTTCCCAATAATAAGCATGAATCTTTGCAAAGAAGTGCTTCCTGTCTTGTGCTTTCCACTCACTTAGAACTTCACGAGTGACCAAATAGTTAGCAATATGAGCATACCAAGGAGTTTTCTTTAGCAACATGAGTGATTCCTCAGGAAATTCATCATTAATAGGTAAGACATGGGAATTGTGTGCTATAGCCAAACTTGAAAGGTGGTTAGCTACCACATTCTCCACTCCTTTCTTGTCTTTGATTTGGAGATCAAACTCTTGTAATAAAAGAATCCATCTAATCAACCTTGCTTTTGCATCTTGCTTTGTCAATAAATACTTCAAGGCTAAATGGTTAGTGAAAACAATGATGAAAGACCCTACCAAATAAGCACGAAACTTGTCTAAGGCAAACACCATAGCTAACAATTCTTTCTCTGTAGTTGTGTAGTTCCTTTGAGCTTCATTCAATGTTTTGCTTGCATAGTAGATCACATAGGGCTTCCCATCTTCTCTTTGGCCAAGTACAACTCCTATAGCAAAGTCACTGGCATCACACATTACTTCAAAGGGTAGTTGCCAATTGGGGGCCCTCACTATTGGAGCAGTTGTCAAAAATTGCTTCAATTGATCAAAACTCTTTTAACATCTTTCATCCCATATAAACTTAGCATCCTTAGCCAAGAGTTCACAAAGAGGCTTTGAAAGTTTAGAGAAGTCTTTTATAAATCTCCTGTAGAACCCTACATGGCCAACGAATTGCCTTACTCCTTTTACAGTTGTTGGGGATGGCAATTTGACAATAAGTTCCACCTTTGCTTTATCAACTTCAATGTCTTTCTCGGAGATGATATGGCCAAGGACAATTCCTTGATGTACCATAAAGTGGCATTTCTCCTAGTTGAGCACCAAGTCCTTTTCAATGCATCTGTTAAGAACCACTTCCAAATTGACTAAGCATTCTTCAAATGTACCTCCATATATGGTGATATCATCCATGAAAACCTCCATAATTTGCTCCACCATATCACTGAAGATACTAAAGCATACATCTTTGGAATGTTGCAGGTGCATTGCATAAACCAAAAGGCATTCTTCTATAGGCGTATGTTCCAAATGGACATGTGAAGGTGGTCTTCTCCTGATCTTCAACATCAATTTCAATTTGAAAATACCTTGAGTACCCGTCCAAGAAACAATAGAAAGCATGGCCAGAGACTCTCTCCAACACTTGATCAATAAATGGCCATGGAAAATGATCTTTCCTTATTACGACATTCAATTTCCTATAATCAATACACACCCTCCAACCTGAAGTGAGGCGTGTAGCAATTTCTTCTCCCTTTTCATTTTGAACCACAGTAATCCCTGAATTCTTTGGTACCACTTGAGTAGGACTCACCCAAGGGCTGTTAGATATGGGATAAATAATACCTGCTTGAAATAGCTTCAGCACCTCAGCTCGCACCACCTCTTGCAAATGAGGATTCAATCTTCTTTGAGGTTGACGAATTGGTTTAGCTTCATCCTCCATATATATATGATGTGTACAAACCAAAGGACTGATGCCTTTCAAGTCAGATATCTGCCATCCTATTGCTTTCCTACACCTCTTAAGAACTTCAAGTTGAGAAATCTCCTGATGAGTAGTAAGAGATGAAGAAATAACAACAGGGCATTGTTTATTTTCTTCCAGGTATGTGTATTTCAACTCCATGGGTAGAGGTTTCAGATTGAGCTTTGGGATCTCTTTCTTAACAGCTTCTTGTGCCTCCTCTTTATTGAATAAAGGTAGAATCTCTTCTTTCCTCCTCCAACCTTGTAGAGCAGCAAGCACATCAGCAGGTTCAAACAACCTTTCTTTAAGATCCCTAAGACTTTCATTCAACTTGTCTTGCATATTCTAATTACAATGCTCCTCCACTAGAGTGTCAATAATGCATACCTCTTTTGGACCTTCTTCTTCTTCGGGAGTGATTAGCTTTTTGGACATATAAAAGATATTAAGCTCAAGTGTCATGTTGCCAAAAGTGAGTTACATGAGTCCATTCCTACAATTGATGATTGCATTTGAGGTAGCAAGGAATGACCTTCCATGGATGATAGGAACATAATTAGCTTCCTTAACAAAGGGGTCCGTATCAAGAACAACAAAATCTACTAGATAGTAGAAATTATCAACTTGAACTAAGACATCTTCAATTATCCCCCTTGGAATTTTCACTGATCTATCAACTAAAGATAGAGTGATTGATGTTGGCTTAAATTCACCAAGTCCCAATTGCTTGTAGATAGAGTATGGTAGCAAATTCACACTTGCTCCCAAGTCTAACAAAGCTTTTTCCACTACCTTTCCCCCAATCATGACTAAAATGGTAGGACATCCCGGATCTTTGTACTTTAAAGGAGACTTGCATTGTATGATGGCACTTACTTGCTCAGTCAAGAAGGCTTTCTTATTCACATTCAACCCTCTTTTGATAGTACACAAGTCCTTTAGGAATTTTGCATATGTTGGAACTTGCTTAACCATATCTAGCAATGGAATATTGACTTTCACTTGTCTCAATACTTCAAGGATTTTTGATGCATTTTTTATCCCCTTTTTCCCATGCAAAGCTTAAGGAAAAGGTGGAGAGATGTGTTTCTTCATCATTTCTTCCTTCATAAGCTATTTCTCCGGATTTGCATTCATTGTTGAATCATGGTCTTCTTTGCCTTCACTGATATGTTTCTTCTTTCCTTTGATTTCCCCCATCTTCTTTGTCTCTTCTTCTACTTCCTCTTCAACATGTGGCTTGGGTATTGGTAACTTAACCTTTTTACCACTCCTTAAAGTGATCAAGGCTTTGACATCTCTCACATGTGAAGATTCTCCCTCATGAGTTTCCACTTCATGGATACCCTTGGGGTTTTGGTGAGGTTGAGAAGGAAATCTACCCTTCTCTTACACTGTGTTCAAATTAGTGAGCCTTGAGATTGAGTATTGGAGATTATCTATCTTCTGAGATAAGTCATTTTGCATCCCATCCATCCTTTTATTCAAAGTATTCTCTACATTGTCAATTCTTTGACTGAGTTGAGCATTGATGGATTTTTGGTCTCCAACAAAATCTCCCATAACCTTGTTGAGATTCACTATTGCTTGTTCAAGACTTGAAGCTTGTCGAGATGGTTGATTCGGCTGTTGGTATTGAGGTGCTCTTGACTTCCATGAAAAATTTGGATGGTTCCTCCAACTCGAGTTGTAAGTGTTTCCATACAAAGCATTGCTATTGGGCTTGAATTGTCCAATGAAATTTGCTTGATCTCTAAACATTTCTCTAGCAATTGGAATTGTAGGGCACTCCTCCATCAAGTGTTCATAAGATTGACAAATAGAACATGGCTTTACTTGCACTGGTGTTTTAGCAACAGCTTGCACTTCATGCATCTTTTTCAGTTCTAGCTCCTCCAATCTTCTTATCATAGCTGCAAATTTTTCTTTCAAATCAACATCTTCATTCAAGGTGTACATCCCAGCCTTAGCATTGAAAGAATTCAGTTGAGATTTCATTTTCCCCACTTCTCCTTTGTTCGGTTCATCCCATCCTCTTGAAACTTCAGCCACATAACTCAAGAAATCCATAGCTTCCTCCGGATTCTTACTCATGAAATCTCCTCCACACATTGTTTCGAGGAGTTGCTTCATTGAGGAAGACATCCCATCATAGAAACAACTCACTAACAGCCATGTATCAAAACCATGGTGAGGATAAGCATTGATGGCTTCCATGTATCTTTCCCAACACTCATAGAATTTTTCATTCTCTTTAGCTGAGAAGTTTGAAATTTTCCTTTTCAAGCCATTTGTTCTATGAGTTGGAAATAACTTCTTGAGGAATTCAGCTTGTAAATCAGTCCAAGTATGGATAATCCTTGGCCTTAAATAATTAAGCCAAATCTTGGCCTTATCCTTTAAAGTAAAAGGAAATAGCTTAAGCCTCATCAAGTCGATTGAAGCTCCTCCCTCTTGGAATGTATTACAAACATCTTCAAATTCCTTGATATGTGCATAGGGATTCTCACTTTCCATCCCATGGAAAGTTGGTAGAAGTGGAACATTATGCGGTCTGATCACTAGCTTCTCTGTAGGGGGCACTATACATGACGGTGCACTCATACGAGGTGGATGCATACGGTCCCTCATTGATTTGAATTCATTGGGACTATCCTGATGACCATGGTGACTATGCTGATCTTCAGGTGTAGTTTCCATGATGTTCAAGCTCAATTCCAATTCCTTATTATGAGGTGTTTCACATTTAAGAAGCCTTCCTCCACTATCTCGTATCCAATTTGGCATACACAACTAGTATCAACTGTAACAAAAACAAACACAAAAGAAAGCAAGACTACAAAAAGACTTAGATTAACTAAAACTAAATTAAAAGATATGTTAGAATATGAACAAGTAAAAGAAACAATTAAAAGAGTTAGTAAAATAAAAGAAAAATCACAAGTACGCTGAAATAATATCACTGTGAAGTTGGCACCTTCCCCGGCAACGGCGCCATTTGATTCGTTCCCAATTGGTGTCTCTTAATGGTCCCTGACAGTGGTGCCATTTGATTCGTGTCCAGCTGGTGTTCCTTGATTGTGGTCCTCAGAAGGGAGTAATCAACAAAATTTATAACCTATATCACCATGCATTAGGATAGCCTTATGTCACGGACTTAGTCGTTCACTAAGCTCGTGCGGCACTTAGGCAAGTCAAGATGCTTGATCTTGCTAAGTCAGCCTTACTCCCCAACGCCTAGCTCGCTCGGCTAAGACACTCGCGACTCGAAAGCTTAAGAAGCTTGGTAGGCAACTCTTGAAAGAATGGAAGATTTCACTAACTCAAGAAAACCTTTACAAGTGCTTGGATGCTCACTTGCTTGGCTAGGAAGTGATTTGGGTGGTGCCTTGGCCAAATGAGGCCCTCACCTATTTATAGGCACCAAGGGAACTCTCTGGAACCTTGGAGGGTTCCTTACAAATCAAGAATATTCTAGAACATCCTACCCTATTCTATGTACAACCCTATGTACAAGAACATACAAGATATTCCTAGAAGTCTCTAGAAAGCCTTGGACTCCTCCCATGCCTTCCTCCATAGTGTAGAGATGTGTGGACATCTCTAGGCATTTCTAGAACCTTCCACACTCTTCCCACCAATGGCTTAGTGTAGATGGCTCCAGGAGTCTCCAGAAGCTTCCCTTCTCCTATATAAGCCCATGGGGAGGGTCATTTGAAGCATCCTGTGACACTCTCCCCCACCGATGCCGTCGACGTCCTCGTCGTTGCCTCGTTCTGAAACCTCTCGATGTGTTTCCAGAACTTTCTCAAGGCATCCGCATGTTCCCAGCTTACCTGCCTCTTGGGTAGTCCTTTCCATCGGACTATATACTCTATCACAGGAGGGACCCCTTGTCTCCTGGTGACCCGTTCAGCCAGGATATTCTTCACCTCCTTCTCCCGTGAGGCTCCAGATGGATGCAGACCCGTGCACTTTCGATGCTTAGAGTGCTGCTTCCTCTTACCCATTGAGTTCACCTTTCCCTTGGTGACCTCTTCCATGTGTGTGCGGGCTACCTCAGCTCGCTCCCCTTTTTCCTCCTTTACTTGCACCCCTGCTAGTAAGGAGGTCTTAGGCGTACTAAGCTTCGGGTTGAATTGGAGGGCACCTAGTAGCTGCATTGAGCCCATATGTGCTTCGTCCTCCTGCTCCCTCTCCTCGATCATGGCACTAAGCGCCTTCCTCTTTGGACAATCCCGTGCCCAATGTGGTCCGTCACATAGGAAGCATTTGATTTTAGGCGTGAACTCCTTC